>NC_083290.1:6666665-6704165 GCF_963506605.1 Zootoca vivipara | reverse complement strand
TTTAGCCGGGCAGCCAAGGAGCGCAGCGGGTCGGACCGAGCTGCTCAGACCGCGATCCTGACTGAGCGCCCCAACTGCCCGACTCTACGCATGTTTACGCATGCTTTGCTCAAGAGGCGTGCCTAGGCTTCGCTGGTCGCGTCCGAGGTTTCCTAGGAGAGTAGTCCCGAGATTTACCCTCTCCGAGTTTGCTCCTCTTTTACTGAAGCCAAGACAGTTTGCATTAATGAACAAGAGGGGTTCAAATAAACGCTGGAGGAAAAAAAAAAAGCTTTGCATGGACAGATTCCGCGTCGAAGACTTGTCTGGAACGGATTCCGACGTAACTGTACATATTCCGTGTCTAAGTCGTCTCTGGGACGCATTCCGACGTAACTTTGCAGATTCCGTATCTAAAGCCACACCTAACTTTGTGGATTCCGCGTCTGTCTCTGGGTTCTGCTAGTGCTTGTCTGCTTCTTGACTTTTTGTCTATGTGGGTGTAGAAAAAGGGGGAGGGTTCGGGGGGGGGAAGGTATGGTGGTTCATAATGATTCTCACTGATTCCCCTCCCCCCATGTAGGCAAAAGGGAAATAACAAAATGTATTGGGTGCCATTTTTCGGGGTGTGTGTGTAAATTGAGCAAAGGGAGAGAGAAAGTGGGAAGGAGGGAGAGGGAAAACACGGGGAGAAGGGAAAAAGACAGAAGGAACAGGATAAATGAAGGGGAACACATGTCTCATACCCTGCTCCAAATAGGACTCTTTGGGAGCTTCAAAATACCGGTTTATTGAGCTATACTGTAATTCGAATTTGTTTGCGTTACTTCCCAGTGCCTCTCCGTTACTTTCCTTTTCGCAAAAAAAGAGCAGAAAGTCTTAAGTTTTGGGGCGCAAGCCGGTTTGTTGAGCAAGAGTCCCTGCTCCCCAGCTATAATTGCGCAACCTGAATTTTTTGGTGGGAGGGGATCAAACTTCCTCCTTTTGAAAAAAAGCGACAGTGTGGAAGCCCCCTTTGAGATGAGGGGGGAAAGAGTGAAAATGCACGGGGCGCGTGAAAGAGCCGACACCGTCTAATCTTTCTGCACGGAAACAGGGGAGGATGCTCAGTGAACTGCTTGACTGGGAGCGCGCTGAATGGGAGAGAGGAAGGGAAAGAGAGAAAGAGAGAATGAATGAGAGATAGTACAAAGGAGAAGAGGGACAGGCGAGAGCCTAGAGTCCCTGGCCCCATATCTCCAGAGGGTCCACTTGGCGGCCAGCGCTGGGCTCCTCCTCCTCCTCTGTCCTCCTGCCAAGCTGCACGGCCCGCCGGCTCCCTCCATCCCCTCCCAGGCGACAGATGCACCAGCGGTGCCGAGGGACCCATTCGCCTTTGACTCCAGCCCCCCAAGTGAAAAGCGCTGATGCGGGATGAATAAGGCGCAGGAGATGAGCATCGCAGGCCCCTCAACGGTTTGCGGAGATGAGGGGTTTGTGTGTGTGAATTGGGCGGGGGAAGAAACCCAGCTGAGGATTTCGCTTAGCAAGAAGAGACTTTGTTATCAGCCTGCAAGGGCTGGACTTCCAGGAAGGAGCAGGCTAGGAGGAGAATACCATATCTATCTAATCTATCCATCCATCCATCCATCCATCCATCCATCCATCCTGCTTTCCTGCCTTCTCTTCATCTCTCTATTCATCTCTTTAGTTTGTTCTTTCTTTCTTCTTCTGTCTAAATCTATTTGTTCATTATTTCATTCTTTCTTTCATTTATTCATTCATTCACTGTCTTTAATTTATTCTCTAACTATATATATTTTCTTCCTGCCTTCCCCCCTCTGTCTATATCTGTCCATGTCGTTCACTATTTCTTTCTTTCATTTATTCTCTCTCCAATTTATTTCTCTCTCCCCCTCTCGTTTATTCTCTCTCCCTCCCTCCCTCCCTCTCCTTTTTCACTTTCCCAAACTGTTACAGACAGACTGGCTGAAGGCTCCAGGCTTTCCTTACTTGCCCCCATGCATCCAGTCAACAAAAGTATGAACACTGCAACCCTGTGCCCAGTTCCTCTGAAGCTCTGCTCTGTTCAATAGGCCTTCCTCCCCAGTAACTGTGTTTGAGGCTGCAGCCATATACAGTGGTACCTCGGTTTATGAACACAATTGGTTCTGGAAGTCTGTTCATAAACTGAAGCGTTCATAAACTGAAGCGAACTTTCCCATTGAAAGTAATGGAAAGTGGATTAATCTGTTCCAGGGGTACTTAAACTGAAGCGTTCATAAACTGAAGCGAACTTTCCCATTGAAAGTAATGGAAAGTGGATTAATCCGTTCCAGATGGGTCCGCAGAGTACTTAAACTGAAGCGTTCATAAACTGAAGCATGGGTGTAATTGGTTCCGGAAGTCTGTTCATAAACTGAAGCGTTCATAAACTGAAGCGAACTTTCCCATTGAAAGTAATGGAAAATGAATTAATCCGTTCCAGATAGGTCAGTGGCGTTCATAAACCGAAAATTCATAAACCGAGGTGTTCATAAACCGAGGTTCCACTGTACAGTAGTATGATCCTAACCATTTCAACCCAGAAGCAGAATTCAACAGGGCTCATTCCCAAACAAGCTAGGTTCAGATTGCAGCTATAGTCCACTACAACTATTGCTACTATTTCTGTACCATCCATCATCCAATGATCAGAGGGCAGTAAACAATATAAAAACACAAAAATACATAGCATAATAAACAAAAACCATACCCCAAACAATGACAGCAGCAGCAGCAGCAGCAGCAACAACAGCAACAACAACATAACCCCATCAATTAATTGCACAGGCCTAATTTAAGTGGCATAGGGATGTTTTGTTTAAGATTATTGGTAGGCTGAAGGGCATTGTGAGATCTTTAAAAGACTCAAGGCACACATGGCTAAAAACTGCATAAAATTTGCAAATGCTAATTTATGTGGCTAAGTGCAAATTTTGGCTGACTTCCAGGGGGAAATGCTGTCCTGTAAACAAAGTAAACTTTGTTTCTTTCAATAACAATTGCTTCCCCCGAGACACCCGAAAGCAATAAGCAATATAGTACCATATATAAAACAGTTGCACATATAAGAAACAATTAAAGTGATTGCATATATAAAAACCATTTAGAAACCCTAAATATAAACGCAGTTAAAGAAAATGACAACCGTATGTATTTAAGATCAATTCAGATCCAAAACAGATATTGACTGTTGGTTTTTCAGTAGGGCCGGACATCAGAAACTTGTTACAAAAGAGGGGGCTTGTTTCTTCCTTGTTCTGGACCCTATGATGATATTACCCTTTTCTGCAGCACCAAATCAGGCAAAGTTGCCATCTTTGGTCCAGCATCTCAATTCAAAATGGCGCCCGGCATCCAAAGACAATGAAGACCGCTGTCCCATCTCATGAATTCTCGTGCTGAGTTTGGAGATGGTATCCTAAGAAGTGGCCAAACCTATGCTTAAAAAGTGGGTGAAGGTGTAATTTGGCCCCACCCATCTTGATTCAAACATGGCACTTGGCATCCAAACCTTGGTAAAGACCCCCGACTTGTGAACCCTTCTGCCAAGTTTGGTGACAATATCTTGAGAGGTGCGAAACCCCTGTGAAGTCATGTCAAAGTGATGCTCTGGTCCACTGTCTTGTTTCGAATTGGTGGCTGGCATCTCAGCAGTTACAAAGACCACCACTGTCCCCACCTTAGGAACCCTCAGGTCAACTTCAGCGATGGTCCAGCTGGACTTGGGTTCAGCTGGAGAACCCGAATTTGGGAAACCCTGATCTAGTGTGTCACTAGAGTATGAGATGAATGAACTTGGCTGGACTTCCAATCTAGATCTTAAATCAGAGTCACACAACTTCCAGCTCTCTGCATCCCTGAGCTTTAGCTGCGCTGGCTGGAGTTGATGCAGTTTGGTGAAATCCGGGGGGGGGGGGGGCTGCGTAATAAGAACATAACCCAGCCCTGCTGGATCATGCTAATGGACCTCCTGGACCAGCACCCTGTTCTCACAGTGACCAGCCAGATGCCCCCAATGGAAAGCCTGCAAGCAGGGCCCTGAGTGCGAGAGCACTCTCCCCTCCTGTGGTTTTCAGCAACGGGCATTCAGAAGCACACTGCCTCTGACCATAGGACGTAAAACCATATATCCTAAAGATGGCACAGTCACCACAGTTCCCAGGAAACGGAACCACGGTTAAGCACTGCGAGTCTGCGACCCCTGGAGTCTTTCATCACTCAGAGACTGGGGTGGTACCCAACAATGCATTTCTTCCTGTGGGCAGGTAATAAGGTGTTTGTTTGCCAGCTCAGTCTGGAATGGGTTTCCTACAATCAAAGAGCAAAGGCGAGCCTGAGAGCATCACCAATATAGTTGCATCATTCTACACCGCCGTTTTAAGACAGTCTCATGAGCCAAAATAAAGACAATTAAATAATCATGGGCCTCTGCTCCCAAGAGGATTACAATATGACATTGACGAGAAGACCCTGCTGGGCTTTGCAAGAGTTACCCACAAACAAACAAGCAAACAAACAAGACTGTTTCTAGTGTATTGACTTCTGTTTCTAGTGTATCTGAAGAAGTGTGCATGCACACGAAAGCTCATACCAAAATATAAACTTAGTTGGTCTTTAAGGTGCTACTGAAGGAATTTTTTTATTTTGCTTCGACTCAGACCAACACGGCTACCTACCTGTTACTAAAACAAGACTGTGGCAGTCATGTGGCAACAAGACTGAAAACAGGGACGTGCAAAAGGTTAGGAAGTGATTAAATGTGTTCACATGTACGAGTGAACATAGACTTTGTTTTGGGATGGGGGGAGATGAAGATTAAAGGCATGAAGGCAAAGGTTGTTGTTGCTGTTTTTTTAAAGTGGGTTGTTTTGAAGGAGATACAGAGAGGAAAAGAGACATCATCATAACATTTCACATGGAAGTGAAACAAACAAACAAAGGTTGTAGCCAATAGTTAAGAGACGGTAATGCTTCTGAATGCCAGCTGCTGGAGACTAAGGGAGGGGAGGTTGCTCTTATGCTCGAATCCTGCAGGCTTTTTCCCATTGGGGCATCTGGTTGGCCACTGTGAGAACAGGATGCTGCCAGATTAGGTGAACCCTTGGCTTGATCCAGCTGGCTCTTCTTATATACTCAAGTTCAGTGATGGCGAACCTATGACACGCGTGTCAGACATGACACACAGAGCCCTCACTGCTGGCACACACCCCATCGGCCCATTCGCGCTGTTGTTGTTGTTTCCTGCCCCGCCCCCATTTGTTCTCCCGCTCCTCCTCACGCTACAGCTTGTCTCCGCTGTTAAAAACCCGGATCCTTTTTGTTGTTGTTGTTGCTGCTGGTAGCCAGAGATTGGTTTTTTAACCCTTTCTGTGCTGGGTTTTTTTGGCGCTTTGGCAGACTATGTCAGCGCTGCGTGTTAGTTCCAGTGAAGGTATTATTCGTCATTTATTTCTGTTCTCTTCCCCCCCCCAAAAAAGCAAAGCAACTTTTGCACCCCTCCAAAACTTTGGTCAGCAGCTCCCCCCCAAAAAGCTCAACAACTCTGCGCACTTTGTGATAAATAAGGGTTTTTTGGTTTGGTTAGGTTAAATAATTAGTTTTTGGTTTATTAAATGCAGTTATATATTACAATTATACATTTTTGTTATTTAAACTATAAATATCGCAAAATTATGGTTTTTTTTTCTTGGAGTGACACACCACCCGAGTTATGCTCGGTTTTTTGGCAAATTTTGACACACCAAGCTCAAAAGGTTGCCCATCACTGCTCAAGTTAGACCGACTGAAATGAATGGAGCCAAGTCATGCCATGAGCCCCTTAGCATGGGATGCAACCCCAGATCTAGGAATCCTGGTGGCAAGGGGGACGATGGTGCGTTTTTATATAGTGTCATCTGCATGCATAGTGCTTGTTGAAGAGCAAGAGGAAGGCTCTTTGCCTTGAGGAGCTTCCAATCTAAAATGATGGGGGGGGGGTGAAGAGAGACAGACAGAGAGAAGTGGGGAGGAAGAAAGACAACATTTGCCATTTCCTCCCCAGAAGGACCAGGCAGCCACTCACCCTCCTTTCTTTCCAGTACGTTGGTGGGGATGTTTCCTCTGTGCAGTGGGCTATATCTGGGCTATAGGATATGAAAAGGCGAGGAGGAAGGTGTGTGTGTGGGAAATAAGGGAGGAGGTCAGGGCTGTAATTGCTTCCAAGGTCCCACAAAAGGAGATTATTATACAAACCTGTTTCTCCCCCTTCATTCAAGCATCCCCCACCCCTCCCCTTAATGATTTTAGGAACCTGTAAGAGCACTGATCTGGAAAGCGTCAGACTTCCCTCGCAAAACCACTAAAGCAAACCTGCCTTTTGATCAGATGGGTTTTGAAAGGTTACATTGATTTATTGTCAGAGCTTCCTGGCAAAGCCTCCTTTGGTTTTTGGGCAAATCATTAGGGAAGGAGGTAAAAGCGCGGGGCGGTGGGGGGGGGGGGGAAGGAGGAAGCCCAGGGAGTTGGAGAATGTTGTTTCCTGGGTTTATCCAGGCTGGTTCCTGCATTGGGTCATTAACGTGACAAGAGTTCCATCATGGGAATGATGTGGCGTGTGTGTGTGTGTGTGTGTAGGAGGAAATCTGTGTTGCTCACCTTTGGCAGAAAAGTATTTGTGTGCACTGAAAGTATTATAAATAATATAAGGCAGCCTTTGCCAACCAGCTGCCCTCTGGATGTCTTGGACCACAATTCCCATCAGTCCCAGTTTTAGTCCAAAACATCTGGCAGGCACCTGGTTGGCATAGCTGCCAAGTTCTCCCTTTTTAAAAAAAGGGAAATTCCCTTATGCTGAATAGGCTTCCTCGCGAGAAAAGGGAAAACTTGACAGCTATGCTGGTTGGCAAATGCCGATATAAGGCGATAGCCAATGTTAATCATGCTCAGAGCAGATTGATTGAAATCGGTGTGTGTGCTGAAATGAGTCGTTGTTGTAATATAGGGTGAAAGCCAATGTTACTCACGCGCTAGCCCTATGAAATCAATGCAGAGTTCATTGATTTCATTTGGTCTACTCTGAGTATAGTTTAGTTGGGTATCACTGCTGAGACCTCAACATTTCTCCTAAGTACTGTACTGTACAAGAACAGAGAGTGTCCTCTTTGGCTTAATGACAAACGGGAGAAAGAAAGGGGTGGGCAGAGAGGGAGGAAGCTAATTTGGGTGCCAGCTCTTACATAATAGTTACATAATGACCAGGTGGAATAGCCACTGTGGGGGGTTCAGTTCTGGAGCATGTCAATGGCAGTCGGCCCTAGCCAGCTGAGCTAAATTTGAGTATGTGTGAGATTTAAGCTGGGTACAGTCTGACTCCAGCAAGCTCCTACCTGCTGGCGTTTGAAGCAGAGCACACAGGGAAGCAGGCCACGATCCACGCAGATCCTGTTGTTTCCTGAGAAATGCTGCCGTTTGGTGAGTTTCCCTTCAAGCCAGCTTCTGTCCCAGTGGAAAATGTTAAGCAGAGGTGTGTACACTTAAGACAATTCTTGCACGTGTGCAGAGAACAGCTTCCTTGAATTTGGACAGGAGCTTGGCAAACATATCAGGCAATGTGTGTTGGGTGAAGACTTCCCAGCCCAATATTCCGGTAAACACATGCCCATGGAGGGTGGGTCCAGAGGCAAAAGTGGTTTGGAACAACGTAGAAAACTGACTTTATTTTTATTTTTTGTAGAGTAGGCTAGTTTAGTTTAAATCTGTATATTCCGGCGTATAAGACGACCCCCAGCTTTTCCAGTTAAAATATAGAGTTTGGGATATACTCGCTGTATAAGAAATATGACCCGGCGTATAAGACGATCCCCGACTTTTGAGAAGATTTTCCTGGGTTAAAAAGTAGTCTTATATGCAGGAATATACAGTATACAGTATACAGAATATACAATATACAGTGCGTTGCAAAATTTGGAGAAGTGCGAATTTCTCAGGATTGGCAATGTTATGGTTACTGCATTCTTCCAGAAAGTGCAGATTGGGTAAGGTAAAGGTAAAGGGACCCCTGACCATTAGGTCCAGTCGTGACCGACTATGGGGTTGCAGCGCCCATCTCACGTTATTGGCCGAGGGAGCCGGCGTACAGCTTCCGGGTCATGTGGCCAGCATGACTAAGCTGCTTCTGGTGAAGCAGAGCAGCGCATGGAATTGCTGTTTACCTTCCTGCTGCAGCGGTACCTATTTATCTACTTGCACTTTGACGTGCTTTCGAACTGCTAGGTTGGCAGGAGCTGGGACCAAGCAACGCGAGCTCACCCTGTCGCGGGGATTCGAACTGCTGACCTTCTGATCAGCAAGCCCTAGGCTCTGTGGTTTAACCCACAGCACCACTGAACTGAATTACTCCCTTATCCCTGTGTCTGGGTTCTCTGGCTAGTTTCTGGGCCCTGTCACATCCAGCCCTGGTTGCAATTTCCCATGTACTCTGCAGCATTATGAATGGATCACACAACACATAAGACTGAAGAAGTGTGCATGCACACGAAAGCTCATACCAAAATAAAAACTTAGTTGGTCTTTAAGGTGCTACTGAAGGAATTTTTTTATTTAACACATAAGACTGTTTGAGTGGGACTCGAAAGGCTGAATACTTGGGTTGGGAAGCCTCAGTTGCAGCAGAGGCTGCGAGGAGCAAGGCAATATGCAAGCCCACCCTCCTCCCATTTCATTATGGGATGCAAAGCACTAACTCACCTTTGTCTGACTCTTCCATCCTTCTCTGCTTAGGGCAAACCACCACTATAGTGACACTTCCTAATAAATTGGGAAATATAAGCCTTTGATCAGCTGAGTGAGACTCTTTTTTATTATTATATAAAAGCTCAAAACCTACAGAGGTATTTCAGGGCCAACTGAACAAGAAAACAACAGCTAAGATTGGCATTTAGATAATAGAAGCTGTATGCCTCTGTGGTCCTGCCATGGCTGCAGTGGTCTTTGCCTCCATCTTCCAGTTCTGTAAAATGGGGATATTAACGTCTTTTGTGGACAAATGTTCCTTGCCTCAGCCCTCCAATCCTGTAAAGTCGGCATATTAACACCTTGTATTTCATGGATAAAACCCCAGTGCTTTTAATAGCTGCTTCTCTCTCTCTCTCTCTCTGATTATTCAAAAGGTGTTCCCCAGCATCTCCCGTCTTCTCTTTCTCTGTACCTGCACGCCTTTACATCTCCCTTTTTGGGGCTTCCTTTCCCCAGCCCTCAAGCCCAATGGCTTCTACTAAAACAGGCAACCAGGCAAAATGACTTGAACATCATTCCTTCCTCCCATTTAAATCCCAAGGTTTTTGTTTTCAGGCCTCCATCGTTAAAGATGAAACACCCTGTCTTGGGAGGAGGAATCGCCATCCTGTCTGCCAGCCGGTGGGCAGAATCAGATGCACATTAAACCTCTGAGTCTCTTCTTCTTCCTCATGATAGCTGACGTCTTGAATATTTGCAAAGGAATGTCTATTTGTTTTATGAAGTGGGCCATGCAGCTCAGCTACTTTCTGTGCCTTCCTTCTTCATTTATTCCCTTTCTCTTTTGGATTTTAGCTTCTAATTAAATAATAATAATAATAATAATAATAATAATAATAATAATAATTTATTATTTATACCCGCCCATCTGGCCGGGTCTCCCTGGCCACTCTGGGCGGCTTCCAACAAAAGAATAAAACACAATAATCTATTAAACATTAAAAGCCTCCCTAAACAGGGCTGCCTTCAGATGTCTTCTAAAAGTCTGGTAGTTGTTTTCCCTTTTGACATCTGTTGGGAGGGCGTTCCACAGGGCGGGTGCCACTACCGAGAAGGCCCTCTGCCTAGTTCCTTGCAACTTGGCTTCTCGCAACGAGGGAACCGCCAGAAGGCCCTCGGTGCTGGACCTCAGTGTCCGGGCAGAATGATGGAGGTGGAGACGCTCCTTCAGGTATACTGGAGCGAGGCCATTTAGGGCTTTAAAGGTCAGCACCAACACTTTGAATTGTGCTCGGAAACGTACTGGGAGCCAATGTAGATCTTTCAAGACCGGTGTTATGTGGTCTCGGCGGCCGCTCCCAGTCACCAGTCTAGCTGCCACATTCTGGATTAGTTGTAGTTTCCGAGTCACCTTCAAAGGTAGCCCCACGTAGAGCGCATTGCAGTAGTCCAAGCGGGAGATAACTAGAGCATGCACCACTCTGGCTAGACAGTCTGCAGGCAGATTCTGGTCTGCTTGATTCTATGATGAATAGTTTAAATAGGAATATAGAAAGCCGCCTTATACCGAGTCACAAAATTGTAGACCCAGGGGTCATCTAGTCCAACCCCCTGCAATGCAGGAATTTCAACAAAAAACAGTTGGTCTTTCTGGATCAGTACTGTCTACACTGACTGGCAGTGGCTCTCCAATGTTTCAAGCAAGGGGCCTCACCCAGCCCTACCTGGAGATGCCGGGGATTGAACCTGGGACCTTCTGCATGCAGGGCACGTGGCCTGCCAACTGAGCTGCGGCCCTTACAGTTATGATCCCTAGGTTGACAAACTCCCAGCAGCTCCCTTTTCTCCAAGCCTGAACAGAAGACAATGCTTTGAAGTTCCCTCTGCTTTCATTTTTAAAATATTCACAAATACTTTTAATATTTCCATATGGCAAACAGTGCAGGCAAACACATTTAGGATGTTAGGGAGAGAACTCCATAGCCCTCAATTATTCATATTATTTGCCCACCATCTTGTAATCTGAACAGCAGATTCAAAATTAATAGGGTTATATACATATATGTTTACTTTAAGTTTCTCCCTCTCCTCAAACTCCATTTTCTCTCTTGTACTCTTTGAGTGGGGGGTTGGGGGGGTGGAAGATGAGTGGCTTTCGATACCCCCCCCCAAATGGTGAATTCATATGGAATGAATAAGGGAGCAGCCCTTCTCTTGCACACTCAAGGCATTGGATAGCATGACTTGGACAGAGATGGGGAAAAGAAAGGTACAATTAGAAAAGGCAAGTAAAGTAAAGTGACAAAGGGGGTTAAAGTAGAAAAGATGGAAGCTTTTTGAGACTTTAATTTTTTGCTAGTGTGAAAGCTGACCCTGAAGCCAAACTAAATCCATTGCATGCAAACATGCATTTAAAAATAAATAAATGCAAAAGGTACTGTGAGGGACAGGGGATATCGCGAAGTCCCTCCCCTCCTGAGTTCAAGCCAATCACCGAGCACAGGGGAAAGCAGAGAGAGTTCCGATTCCAGTAGGGAAGCAGGAAGTCGGGTCCGAGGCTCAGGCAAGGTAGAGGAGCCAAGGTCCCAGGCGGGACAGGAAGGGGCGAATAAGGGAGGGAGACCCATCCCCCCAACGCCAGAACTACGCAGAAAGAGGAGGGGAAAGAGGATGGGTCTGCCAAAGCTTTTGTGTTGGAGAAAGACGCGCCAAAAGCCATTAGGAGGTTCTGAAACCGACTGATCACATCACTCCGTGTAAATAGCAATGACTTTAGCACTGTAAATACGCAGCACCAATAAAAGAATAAAATGCAGAGCTGCGTAGCGTCGTTACTCTGAAGTAGTCCGCTCCGGCCACTGTGACAGCAACCTCCTAATCCTTTTTGGGCTACTTTGGAGTTGCCGGGATGAGCGTGTCAGAGGCGGAGAAATGGCGGCAGATCGCGGAGCAAGCCCAGCAAGAACTGCAGCAGCTGTCGCTGCAGGCACAGGGGGAATTGAAGGCAGCTAAAGAAGAGACTAGGAAGGTCCAGGACGACCGGCTACAACTTGCGGAACAGGTGAGAGCGCTACAGGAAAGAGAGCAGGAATTAAGGGCGGTGGCGGTAGACCTCCAAAACAAGCTGGATGCAGAGAAAAACAAGGCGGGAGGGGCACCCCAAGTCCAAGTGCTGCCAGGAAGGAGAGCCGGGACCCTAGTAAGCAAGTTCAATGGAGACCCGAGGGAATATCAGGGCTTTGAGACTGAGATTGTGTATGCTCTTGAGCTGCACCACGCTGAGTTCCCTGATGATGAGCACAGGGTAGCGTTTATTGTGGAGCACCTTACCGGGGCAGCCAGGGAGTGGCTGAGACCGTTAATCGCAACAAAGAATCCTTGCATGAAGAATGTCAAACTATTTCTAGAAGGTTTGAAAACGATGTATTCGTCCGATAGTCATATGGACCAGACTAAGGAGGAACTGCATAATTTACGCCAAGGAAATATGACAGTTCGCGCGTATTGGGCGAAATTCACCATGCTGGTGCACAGATTGGGGTGGGAACTCGAGTCGCCCCCAATGCAAGCGGCGTTCTACTTGGGTTTGCATGAGGAGGTGAAGGATGAGCTCTCAAGAGGTCCAAAGCCCAGTAATATGGATCAGCTGAGCAAAGCGGCTCTGGCGGTGGGGGTGAGACAGGAATCCCGGTGGAGCGACAAGCAAGCAACGCGCGCAAAGCGGGCTTGGTTCCCACGGTCGCAGGAGAAGCCACTCCCCCAACAACCCTTTCAAGCCACGCCTGGGGCCAGTCAGGACCAGGAACCCATGCAGATTGATAGCGCGCGCGCGCGGGCTTTTCAAACCCCAGCGGCGCCAAGACGCAAGGAGGGAAGGGGTGGGAATTGCTTTCTCTGCAACTCCCCCCAGCATCTCGTCAGAGACTGCCCACATCGCAGGGAGTGGCAAGGAAAGGCGGGAACGGTTGTGCCCTCCCCCACTGACGCAGCACCACAGCAGGGAAACGGGAAAGCCTGGCTGCAGGAGACAAGGGGCAGCAGCCAGGCACAGTCAGCAGAAAACAGCCCCAGCCCACCCACCCGCACAGAGAGGAGCAGAGCCAGCCCACCCCTCCCAGAGCAGGAGTGGTTCTAGAAGTGACGCTCACGCTCCCAAATGGCTATCCCCTGACAGTCCTCGCCTTAATTGACAGTGGGGCGTCAGCGAACTTCTTCTCGAGAAACTTTGCAGAAGAGCACCAGATCCAGCTTCTGCAGCTGGATTTTCCTCTGCACGTGGCAACCATTGACGGCAGAGAGCTGCTGGGAGGGGCCATCACTCATCAAACCCCCCCCATGAGAATGACGGTGGGGAGGCACTCAGAGACACTGGCATTCAACGTCACCACCATCTCAGACCCCCCCATCGTCTTGGGCATGAGCTGGCTGGCGCGCCACGACCCCTCCATCAGTTGGCACCAAAGATGCATCACTTTTGGATCGGACTTTTGCCTGGAACATTGCATGCAGCACCAACCAGGGGAGGGGCCTCCGATAGCCACGGTGGCCACCATGCACGTCAAAGGGGGTGAGGCGATACCCAAGCCGTACTGGGACCTGCAGGAGGTCTTCAGCGAAGCGGAGTCCGACCACCTACCCCCACACAGGCCTTTTGACTGCCAGATCAACCTGGTGCCAGGGGCAACTATACCCCCAGCCAAGCTGTACGCCATGTCAGACCAGGAACTGGAGGATCTGCGCGCTTTCATCGACAAGAACCTCAAGCGGGGGTTCATCAGAGAAAGCAAGGCAGCAGGGGGCAGCCCGGTCTTCTGGGTGGACAAGAAAGACACGCAACAGCGCCGTCTGGTGGTGGATTTTAGACGACTGAATTCAGTGACAGAGCCAGTGGCTTTCCCCATGCCCAGAGTGGATGATCTCCTGACAGCGGCACGCAGGGGCAAGATTTTCACCAAGCTAGACCTGAGGGGGGCGTACAACTTGATCAGGATCCGGGAAGGCGATGAATGGAAAACCACGATGTTCACGCCTCTGGGCTCCTTTGAATATCTCGTGATGCCCTTCGGGTTGCAAGGGGGCTCAGCATGCTTCCAGGCCTTCATGCACCACGTCCTGGGGTCCCTCCTTTTCAGGAAATGCTTGGTCTTCCTGGATGACATCCTTATCTACTCCGATGACCCAGTGCAGCATGTGAAGGATGTCAGGGAGGTGTTGCAGCGCCTGAAGGAGAACCACCTGTATGTGAAGCTGGAGAAGTGCAAGTTTCACACCAAGGAGGTGGACTTCCTAGGCTACAAGCTGTCAGACAAGGGGCTGGCGATGGACAAGGACAAGGTGCAGGCCATCCTGGACTGGCACAGCCCCAGGACGCGCAAAGATGCCCAACGCCTACTAGGCTTCGCCAACTTCTACAGGAAGTTCATCAAGAACTTATCTCGCGTTACGGCTCCCATCACTGACTGCCTAAGAGGCAAGCAGAAGTTCAGGTGGACACCAGAGGCGCAAGCAGCGTTCGAAAGCCTCAAGAGGGTGTTCGCCTCAGACCAGAACCTGTTCCACGTGGTTCAGGACGCGCCCCTTCGCGTGGAGACAGATGCTTCTGATAAAGCTGTGGGCGCCATTTTGTTGCAACTGGACGCCAACAGAGAGTGGAGACCCTGTGCCTTCTTCTCCAGGAAGTTGACCCAGCCAGAGCGAAACTACACGGTGTTTGATCGGGAACTGCTGGCGATCCACGCTGCGTTCCAGCACTGGAGACACTTCCTGGTGGGCGCCAAGCACCCCATCCAGGTGTGCACAGACCACAAGAACCTGGAGTTCTGGAGAACTGCCAGGGTGCTCAACCAGCGGCAGATACGGTGGGCAGAGTTCTTCTCGAACTTCAACTTCTCCATACACTACATCCCGGGAGAGCAGAATGTCAGGGCGGATGCCCTCTCCCGCAAGCCAGAGTACATGGAGGAGGAGGCGCCACCGGCACCCAGGCACATCTTCCCCCCGTCAGCTTGGTCCTGCGGAGCAGCAGTGGTAAGCGAGGCAGAACTCACAGCACTGACGGCAGCGGATGAATTTGCCAACCGCATCTTCAGAGAACTGAGAAGGGGGGGGGAGCAGGCAAAAGACTTTGCAGAACGCAGGGGGCTGCTTTTCTACAAGGGTGCACTGTACCTGCCCACCACCCAGCTCAGACGTACGGTCCTCAAGCAGATGCACGACAACCCAACGGCGGGTCATTTTGGGAGGGATAAAACCACTCACCTAGTCATGAGACACTTCTGGTGGCCAGGGGTGCGGGAGGATGTGAGGGATTATGTAAGGGGCTGTGACACCTGCCAGCGGGCAAAGGTGGTCAGAGCGCCACCAGCTGGTTTGCTGGAGCCCTTAGCCACACCGCACAGGCCGTGGGAAGTAGTGTCCATGGACTTCATCACAGACCTGCCCTCATCCAGGGGCAAGACCGCAGTGTTGGTGGTGGTGGACCTCATGTCCAAAATGTGCCACTTTATACCGTGTGCCAGGGCGGTCTCTGCAGAAGAGACAGCCAAACTGTTTGTGGATCACGTATTCAGACTGCATGGATTACCTTTAAGGGTTATTTCGGATCGTGGCCGCCAATTTGTTTCCAGGTTCTGGCGGCGGCTCATGAACCTCCTGCAGGTGGAGGTCAGCTTGTCGACGGCTAGACACCCGCAGACCAATGGACAGGCGGAGAGGGTCAACGCCATTCTGCAGCAGTACCTGAGATGCTACGTCAGCCAGCGGCAAACGGACTGGGTGGATCGCCTGCCACTGGCAGAATTTGCCTACAACAATGCGGTGCACGTCTCCACAGGGGTGTCGCCCTTTAAGGCCAATTACGGGCGTGACCTCAGATCTTTCCCAGAGAGGGAGGGGGAGGAGGAGGAGGAGGGCCCACAGGCTGAGGATTGGGCAGAGGAACTGGAGACGGTGCACCAGCAGCTCAGAGAACACTTGGAGAGAGCCAAGGAAGCGTACAAGAAGGGGGCAGATCGCCACAGGCGACCGGGGGAGGTCATTAGGGTGGGGGACAAAGTGTGGTTGTCCTCGGAGGGCCTTCCCATCAGAGGGCGATGCAAAAAGCTGGCGCCCAGAAGGTTGGGCCCCTTCACGGTCACGCAACAGGTAAACCCGGTGGCATACAGGCTGGCACTGCCAGAGGACATGAGGGTGCACCCTGTGTTTCATAGATCGCTGCTGACGCCGTACAGGGAAAGCAGCAGGCTCCGAGACAGCGAACAAACCCCTGAGGGAGGGGGGGAGAGGGAAGGCAGGGAGCAACTCAATGAGGCCACGGCCATCCTGGATTCAAGGTGGGGGGTGGGGGGACTGGAGTACCTCATGGCATGGGAGGATGCTCCACCGTCCCAGAATGAATGGGTCCCAGCCACTCAGATACAGGAGGAATTCCTGGTAGAAGAATTTCACGCCCTCTTTCCCCATAGACCCAAGCCCTGGCACATGGAAAGGGAGGGGGAGGGGGAGGAAGCACGGGAGAGCAGTTCACCATGGCGCTGGGAAGCGGAGTTTGAGGAACCAGAGGATGAGGTATGGGTGTCACCGAGATCCACCCAGTCAGAGGAAGGAGCAGATTGGCAGAACATTTTTACCCCCACCAGCTCTGACGCCACGGACTTTTTGGGATTCCCATCCTCCCAGGCGGAAGGGGGGGGCTTGCAGGACTGGGGGGAGGTGTTCACACCAACGGGCTCGGAAAGCACTGAGTTCTTAGGCTTCCAGTCGTCACCGACACCTGGGGGGGACCTGGGGAGGGGTGAAGGAGAGCTTGGGAGGGGGGTGGATGTGAGGGACAGGGGATATCGCGAAGTCCCTCCCCTCCTGAGTTCAAGCCAATCACCGAGCACAGGGGAAAGCAGAGAGAGTTCCGATTCCAGTAGGGAAGCAGGAAGTCGGGTCCGAGGCTCAGGCAAGGTAGAGGAGCCAGGGTCCCAGGCGGGACAGGAAGGGGCGAATAAGGGAGGGAGACCCATCCCCCCAACGCCAGAACTACGCAGAAAGAGGAGGGGAAAGAGGATGGGTCTGCCAAAGCTTTTGTGTTGGAGAAAGACGCGCCAAAAGCCATTAGGAGGTTCTGAAACCGACTGATCACATCACTCCGTGTAAATAGCAATGACTTTAGCACTGTAAATACGCAGCACCAATAAAAGAATAAAATGCAGAGCTGCGTAGCGTCGTTACTCTGAAGTAGTCCGCTCCGGCCACTGTGACAGGTACCTATGTTCTTTTTTCCAAAAGGGAAAAGTAGCCTTCGTTTTCAGCCGAGAAGTCCAGAGGAGAGGTGCTTAACCCTAACCCTCCTCCCGTTTTTATGCTGCAACTCCTTTCCCCTCCAACATTCCCCCTTGCAGGGTTCCAGGTGCTTGTTTGCCCTGAAAAACGTTTCTCTGTGATGATGGTGGGAAAGCAGTTTAGGAGAGGGAAGATGTGGCGGTGGGCAGAAGGGTAAAGCAGCCTGCGTCACTCCTATACTGAAAAATCGGTTCTGTCTGAAGCTGCTTTTTTCTCAAAAGCTGCCATCGGGGTTTCAGTACAAGCGCCTGTGTGCAGATGTGTATCTTAGGCTTGTCAGGTCTTGGCAGAGTCCCAAGGTGGCCCAGGGCTGGAGGGGAAGGGTTTGGTTCTGGAACAAGCAAATGAAGATCAAGAGGGCCAGAGGCAGACGATGTGGATGAAGTCAGGCGGGTGATGGTCAAGTTCCAGAGAAGGGAGATGGGGAGTCTGGTCTGTGTGTCTTTTAGGCATCTGGGGTTAGGTGAGTAAGACGAACTGTGATGCCCAGATTCCCATTCCCAGAAAGGGTAAAATTTGTAGAGCCAGTGACATGAAGCATCATAACAGGCACTTTTCTCCTCATTTGTCTTCTGGGAAGGAACTATAGCCTAGAGAGCCTCCTCGATGGAGGAGAATTGAGGGCTACATTTGACTGCCCCAGGCCTAATACTCCCTACCCCTGAACTGGATGAGGTATGAAGTAGGGATTCCTGCATTGCAGGGGGTTGGACTAGATGACCCTTGGGGCAGTGGTGTAGTGGGGGGGGAACAGGGGCGGTTGCCCTGGGTGCAAAATTCTTAGGGGCATATAATTTCAGCACCCGGTGCTGCCTCAATACAGCTGCACGCTTCCGTCACTGGGATCCGTTGAAAACTGCTTCTCCATGAGAACCAGGACGTGACCTCTCCAGACAACACAACAGCTCTAATTTTCTTATCTCTGCGGCTGTGATGTCCTAGGTGATGCGGATAACATTATGCAGCTGAATGTGCATGCGTACTCCATCTGCTTCCCTCCCAACAATCCTCCTCCATGTGGTCCCGGGCACTGGCAACCCACGCTATGCCTTGGGGTCCCTTCCGACTCTACAATTCTATGGGAAACGATTTGAACGACCGAAAGCGCTATACAAATGTTGGCAAAGTATTATTACGTGACCAAGCAGTGCAACCGGAACAGAGGATTCGAAGAGGGAGTTTAAAAACAAGAAGAGAAAGAGGGGGAAACTGACAAAGAAGAAAGAAGGAAAGAAAGAAAGAAAGAAAGAAAGAAAGAAAGAAAGAAAGAAAGAAAGAAAGAAAGAAAGAAAGGGTGAAGTAAAACCTGGAGAATCTGCGCCATCCATCTTCATTGTCTTTCTGTGTGGAAGAACAACCCCAGCATAAGGAAAAGCCACTATCAAAGTCTCGGCTTTATTTTATATCCTATAGATCAGGAGGGAGGCAAAGCTTTATTTTCACCCAGAGACTGATATTTTATTTCTCTCTTACCGTTTTATGTGTGAGAGATGTCAGAAAGCTGAAATAGATGGCTAATGCATAAGCAAGAGGAAGCTGGCTTGGCATGTTCCGTGTCCCGAGGTCTCCAGGGGGGAACAGGTTGGGGATTTAAGGCTTGAAGGGAGACTCTGGGGGATTTTCTGCTAAAACATCTCTCTTCATAAATTCAACAGCATGGCCGGCTCAATAGGGAGACGGGGAGCTTGCGAGGCGGGGTGGGGGGTGGGGGGAAGGGGCTGACAAGCAAAGTCTAAACACTGCGCTGCCGCCATCGCACAAAGGGATCAATTACTCGCCTTTCAATCTACATACCGCGTTTGTGACATTTCACTCAGAGGTTAAAGGATGGCTGAGTGGTGTGCATGTGCTTTGGATGACAAGCTTAGGGCCTGTTTAAATATGGATTGCCTAGCCAACACAAACACGCCAAAAAAGACCTCCCCCCCCCCCATCCTGGTCCCTTCATACTTGGACAAACATAGTATCAATTTTCTGGGTTTACAATTGGGGCCGCAGTTTACGCTGGCCACTCCATTTGTATCTGGAACACCCAGCAGCAAACCCTTGTCCTCGTATATATATTGTGAAATAAACTAGGTACGCCAACCACAAAAGAAGAGCGATATTAGTCGCGTATAGGTAGATCACCTTTGCTTAACCAATTAAAAGAGGATTGGACTTGGAAGTGGTCACTGAAACCAGTCGCTGCAAGATCCATTGTCGCGAGATGCTGAACGCTGCCCCATGTGGTGAGCTGCATCACTGCGGCCTCTCAGGGAAGAACCTTCCGGATCTGGCCAAGCTCCACCCACCCAGTATGGCCATTGGCTGCTCCTGGGCAGGAAGCCACACCTCTTCCTGCTGGTGGTTGCTTGAGCAACATGGCCTACCTGAGCTATACCTTGCCTTGTGTTTCTGGCCTGACTTTTTGGTCCTGCCTTCTGAGCCTGATATTCTGATTGCCCCGCTGCCTTGACTCCCGGTTGACCCTGGGTCCTGGCTCTCTCCAGTGGCTCAGCCTTGACGTCCAACAAGGACCAGAGGCTGAAAAGGGTGGCTGTCCTGAAAGCGAAACAGCATTCACTCTAAGACTCTGGACTCTTTTCCTGCTTGTTGGGTGCTATGCCCTCCATTTCCTTCAGATCTCAGGACCCTGGAGAGCTCCCTAGGGAGGAGGAAGTACAAGAGGGTGGATGCAAGGCAAATTCAGGAGAGAAAGTCCAAGATGTTGCTGCAGCAACAGTTGGGGGGGGGGAGCTGGCCGCTTACGTTGTCCTGCAGCCAAGAGGTTGCCTCTAGCCACCTCCTCTCTGCGGGAACCTGCTGTGACATAAAGGGACTATGTCCTGGTATAGGCTCTGGAAAGACAGAGATGTCTATCCCAGTTATAGGGTGGTGATGGTAATCATCATCATAATAATATTTATTATTTATACCCCGCCCATCTGGCTGGGTTTCCCCAGCCACTCTGGGCGGCTTCCAACAGAAGAATAAAATTAAAATAATCGATTAAACATTAAAAGCCTCCCTAAACAGGGCTGCCTTCAGATGTCTTCTAAAAATCTGGTAGCTGTTTTTCTCTTTGACATCTGATAGGAGGGCGTTCCACAGGGCGGGCGCCACTACCGAGAAGGCCCTCTGCCTGGTTCCCTGCAACTTGGCTTCTCGCAACGAGGGAAGCGCCAGAAGGCCCTCGGCACTGGACCTCAGTGTCCGGGCAGAACAATGGGGGTGGAGACGCTCCTTCAGGTATACTGGACCGAGGCCGTTTAGGGCTTTAAAGGTCAGCACCAACACTTTGAATTGTGCTCGGAAACGTACTGGGAGCCAATGTAGATCTTTCAAGACCGGTGTTATGTGGTCTTGGCGGCTGCTCCCAGTCACCAGTCTAGCTGCCGCATTCTGGATTAGTTGTAGTTTCCGGGTCACCTTCAAAGGTAGACCCACATGGAGCGTGGGTCCCCACTTGCCTTGCAGAGGGCTTTGCGGAGCTGTCGTCCTCTGAGTCAGAGGGGGACAGACCTACTTCCTCAGGCAAAGCAAAGGTTGGTATACACGGAATCATAGAATTGTAGTGGGACCCAATTGTAGTGGGAATTGTTTGGTGGGACCCAAACGGTTATCTAGTCCAACCTCCTGGAACAGTGGGTCCTCTCCCACTAGACACCCCTGCGAGGCATGTTCTCTCCAAATGTGGTTAATACCCCCAGTCTTCCCCATCTTCTGTATCCTCAGGGTCTGGGTCTGTGAACCTTGGCAATAATTTAGCCTCCCACTGTCCCCCACAAGTATGTTTGCATACCTACTGCCATGTTGAAATCTGCCTGCGAAACAATTTCACAGGTCCATTCATAGGCTGACCATGTCTGTGAGAGATTTGGGGTATTTTCCAAGAGCAGGGTCAGTCTTTTAAGGGCTAGGAGGTTGCAAACTGCAGGCAGGGGTATATAAGGTTGTCCGGCAGTCCTCAAGGTATCCTAGAACCCAAGTCATCGAGGTGCCTTGTAGATCAGGACCTTGAACCAGTCCCAAGTGCAATGGGTTTCCCTCGCCGTAGTGTCACCTCACACAAAGAAATGCTAAAGAAATGCAACTCTTGGACGAGAGAGAAGAAGGGGGGGGGGGGAGAACCCTGGCAGTAGATTTGCAGGAACCTTTTGGAGAGCTAAAAATATGTCTCCCTGAGCTGCAACAATTTCCATACATTTTTAACCTCGGGGATTTACTTAGCACATTAAGTTGAAGGCTCGGAGGCCCAGCGCTATCACTTATTCCACTTGTCCCTCCCCAGACTTACCAACCACATATTTTATCATTCGACTTCCTGGTTTTAAACTCATGTTATGGCAAATAATAGATGGTAATGCTTTCTCCCCCCCACCCCACCCTCTTATTAATGGCTTTTTTCCCTGATAGAACTTCTGCAAGTGAGAATGATTTAAAAGACAGCCTCTGAGCTTCGTTTCTCCCTGGCAGTCAGCAAGGAAGCGATATCCGAAGACTAAAAAATGCAAATGTGTAGATATTTCACGGACCCATATTCCCTTCCTTGCTTGACCCCCTGCCACCCCAGATGTTTTTGAAACACAAGATTTGAGGTGGTTTATTGTTAAGAGTTGTCCACTTTCATAAACCCACAAAGGGATTGCCTGCTATGAATCCTGCTTCTCCTTTTGCTGTACAATTGGCCAAGGCAGATTAGATTGGCTTGGAACCCAACTAGCTGTGAAAGAAGTAAATTCTCACAGGCCAAATTCTTCTGGCCTGCAGGAACTTTTAAAACACCATTTCATTGCATTTTCATCCTGGCTCAAGGCGGCATATGCTGGCTACCACACTACACCACATGTTCATATGCAATGTGGGGGTAATAATATGGCCTACCTTGCAAGGTTGTTGTGAGGGCGACTTTCAGTGCTCCTGAAAAAGATCAGCATCCATGCAGATCTATTCAGAAGCACATATGGATTCACTCAACGGGACTCAACTTTGTTCTGGGGCTAATGACGTTTTATAATGTTTGACCAGCAATTTGCATGCCACATGGCAGCGATAAAAGGTTTCGTCTTAGTTGCCTCGCTGTGGACTTGTAACAACTGCAGTTTTGTCTCTCTTTTAGACCCTCCCATGGGATCCAGGCGTCCGGCAGAGTCCCAGCGTGAAAATACACAGAGAGAAGAAACAACAACGGGATTGGTTTGGCAGCTGCCAATGTCACTCAACAATACACAGTGCACAGCAGTGGCTGGAGAGGCAGAGGATATAGTGTGAAAGCACCGGCCATTGACAAATTTTTGCAAAGGGGGAAAGCTCCATTTTTGAGGATCAGCTCAAAGTTGTTGAGCTTACCTTGCAAGGGGAAAAAATCCTGTTTTTATAGGGTTCAACTCAGAGTTCTGCAGCTTCTTTAGGAAAGGAAAGGGAGCCATTTCTACAGTTTCCAGACAGATAATCTAATCAGCCAGTCACATGTCAGCTGGGGAAACACAACAATGGAGGCCTAGGCAAGGGGGCTGGCCGGGAAGGGAACTAGCGCCTCTTATCTCCCTCCCCGATCTCTTGCAATCAGCTGCTGAGCGGGTTCCTTTAAACACCCTCCTTCCCTCTTGTTAGCCTTTAGCTCTTTCTAAAAAAACCACAAGCATGATCTGCTTTTTGCCCCATGGCAATTAGGCTCCAGGGACCATGCATTCGCTCCATAAGATGCACAGAATTTCCTCTTACTTTTTAGGAGGAAAAAAGTGTGTCTTATGGAGTGAAAAATACGGTATACCCCCTTTTTGGGAAAGTAGATGACGTTTTCAGGCACAGAAAGTTCTCCAGATTGGAGCAAGCTTGCCAAATTGTAAGCAGATGATATATCTGGGGGGCTTAGGCAGAGCACCCCTTAAAGTTTGTGTGTGTGTGTGTGTGTGTGTTTTATTAAAAGAAGTCTTGTTTTCTTCCAGACTTGGATGCAATCTGCAGGCATGCTCACCCTTCTGAGGGGATGGAACATGCTAAATTTCAGAATGATTGTTGCAGTGGTTCTCCTTCAAAGGCAGACTTTACTGTGTTGGGGTGGGAATAATGGGAATTATAGGGGTGGAGGAGGAAAGATCATGGATCACCAGAAAAGACTAGAGTGGGGAAAAATACCACTCATGCTATCACAATGCCTTCCAAACATCCTAAGAGATGTTGTATGTAAGCTGTGAAACATGAAATACCACCACATGCCTGCTGCCAGCCAATGGCACTGCTTATCAGCTATCAATTACTAATACACATTGCATGTCAATTTTTTTTGGGGGGGGGAAGGTGACATCGCATTTCATTAATTAAAAAATGGTCAAAGAGTAAACACTGTCTCATGCCAAATATGACCACAGGATGTAACCAAACTGAATGAGTGTCTAAAACAAAACACAAGTCACCAAGATCGTAAGTGATTGTTGCATGGCTCATATAAATCATTCAAATGACTTTTTTTTTTAAAAAAAACATTTAAAAATGACCCCCCCCCAATATGCTTTTCTATGTAAAGGCATTCCAGACTTTCTGAAGCTCAGAAGTCATAGCTTTTCACTGCTCACAATAAGAAATTCAATTCCAGTAGGAAGTGGACAATTTTTGTTTTCCCTCAATCTACCAAACACTGTCAGATGTGAAATACTAGCCTATTGCATGCCAGCAATCCAACAATAAAGTTTTTTTAAAAAAAACCCCAAACTGATGGAAATTAAACACTGTGGCCAAGTGCTAAAGTCAAATATCATCAGGTGTCACAATCTTTTTAATATCCATGTCTGCACAACGAGCCTGCAAAGTATGGTAGGTTAAAGTGAGACAACAGTGATGTGGAGATATGAAAGGGGTTCTCTGTGGGCTGTTCCAAGACATTATGATGGTTGTTGGTAGGATTAGAACCAAAGATAGAAAATTTTAAGGAAGCAGTTTTGGGCTAAACATTGGGACAAAGTGTGTGTGTGTGTGTGTGTGTGTGTGTGTGTGTGGTGGGGCACATGCCAGTTGTGTGCAGGTGCTGGCTGGAGGAGCAACAAATATTAATTTTAACTTTGTGCAGTAGGCTTGCTTCTGCACACAACCAGTGCCTTCCCCCACCCTCCGTATGGACTAGCAAGAAGTGTGATAATTGTCCAATGACAATTTCCAACCTGGAAACAAAAGAGGTTGTGAAGGAGTATGTCCTGGGGGGAAAAAAGGTGGTGTGTGTGGCCTGGGGGCACAGGTACCCAAGCACCCACACAAAATTCCACATGAAGGTGCTGGGCACCCCCAAATTTTGGTGCCATGGCTGTGCCCGCTGCATGGCACCCGCAGCTCCATGCACCCACGGTTGCGGGACCAAGCTGACACTCCTGCTGGGGGTGGGGGAAGTCCCAAGGGCCTGATGGAGAGGCCTTGAGGACCGCATTTGGGGTTTCCTATTCAGAGACTCTTTAACAGTAAGGCTTACAGTGTGGAACTAGGGGTGTGTATATGCCACACATTTAAAGCAACCCCCCTCGAAAAATCATGGGAACTGTATAATTTGTCAAGGGTGCTGGCAACTGTAGTTCTGCAATGTGTGAACTACCCTTCCCAGGATTCCTTGGGAGAAGACTTGTGTGGTGTGTGCTTTGGGAAGTGGCGGGCTCTCCTTCCCCCTGGAGGTGCTCAAGAAGGCCAGCCAGCCAACTTGTGAGGGATGAGGCAGTTGCAACCTGCCCTGCCAATCCTGCCCTGAGCAGAGGCTTGGACTAGATGCCCTCTGGAGTCTCCCCCAGGTCTATGATTCCAGGTGGCCCAGATTCAGCCCTTGTGAGTGTGCAAAAGTAGCAGGAAGAGCACATTTCCGAGGACCTGTGGCCAGTCCTGGGCACCACTGGGATATTGACAAGTAGACTTTTCTGAGTTGGGATGGGCATGTGCCAGGAATTCCTTAGCTGTGATTCCTGCATTGCAGGGGGTTGGACTAGATGACCCCTGGAGTCCCCCCTGACTCTGCAATTCTGTGCTTCTGTGAAAGCTCCTTTGCCTGAGCTGCCTCCATCCCCTTCTCGCCAGGCCTTGGGGACCATGGCTTCCGGGTCAGAGGGGCACCGCCTCCAAGGGGACTGGAAGCCTCCAGATCATCTCTTAGCAGAAGTTAAACGCTGGGGCCCACCCGCTGCTCGATCGACTTTACCATCACCGGCGCTAATCCCATTCATCCTCATGACAACGAAGCACCTGCAGCAATCGCTGACACCGTCGTGGCATTCCGATAGATCTGGCCCCGTGCGCACGATGGGAGCCTAATGCCGGCTGGCTGCTCTGGCCCCCGGCACGGGGCTTTACATAATACAAATCAATAGCATGCTAATTCAAAAATAAATCTTTTATGTACACCTGCCGGAAAGATTATGCCTGTGTCTGCAGATGGGGGAGCACATGGTTCGTGTCGGTTTCGCTTCCTCGCTGCCACCGCTTTCCCCACACCGAGTAGCCGCATCGAAGTAAACAGAGCAAAGCCTGTCACTGGGAAAAGGGACCTGGTATTTGAAGGGTGCTTCACACACTCCAATGTTTCTCTGATGAAAATAGGGACATCGTATTCAACAACAACAACAACAACATTTATACCACACCCATCTGACTGGGTTGTCCCAGCCACTCTGGGCGTTTTCCAACATATCTAAAAACAAAAAAATGTAAAAAAAAAAAACCCTTCCCTATACAGGGCTGCCTTCAGATGTCTAAAGGTTGTATAGTTACTTATCTCCTTTGCTCGGGGGGTCACATAACTCCATACCCTCCAACATTTCTCTGATGAAAATAGGGACATCCTAAGGAAAAGGGGGACAGTCTGGGATCAAATCAGAAACTGGGATGGCTTCTGTATATCTGGGATTGTTCCTGGAAAAAAGGGAAACTTGGAGGGTCTGCTGTAGGTGTGTGTTATGGGTAGATGTGTGTGTGTGTGTGTGTGTAGACATGAAATTATACATGTATGTAGAGGAAGTGGATTAGGGAGAAGGTTTTTCTTCCTCCCTCCCTTATAATGCTAAAACTCCGGGGGTGAGCGGATCCAACGAAACTGGAGGCTGGAAGTTTCAGGACAAACCAAAAGAAAGGACTTGTTCACACAGTGCATAGCTAATCTAGGAAACTTGCTTCTGCAAGATAGAGTAATGGCTACCAATATGGGTGGCTTATCAAAGAAAATCAGAGCAATTCACGGAGGAGAAGGCAACCAATGACTAGTAGCCACAATGGCTGTGTTCTTCCTTCACTGTTGGAGGTAGCAATGCTACCTCTTGTGTTGGGGGTCACAAGAGTTGTTGTTGCACTTGGGTGAGCTTCCCAGGCCTAATGAGCAGAGCAACTCATCTCCGGCAGGTCTTGCCTCCATGAAGCTGAGACTGAAGGTCCCCAGCTTCCCACAGCTGCCCAAGGCCCCTCCTCTACAGGGTTTTCCACAAGCGATCAGAGACTGTGCCTCCATGAAGCTAACTTCTCCACCCTCTTCATGCCTCTTCTGGTTCTGGGAGAGTGGGGAACACCCGCCTGACTTATCTCTTCCTCTTGGCCTCCGTCCTCTCCTGCTTCAGCTTCTGCCCCCGATTCTGGACTTTTCTCTGCCACAACCTCTCCCTGCTCACCAAGCCCTGTCACCTCTTCAGCTTCTGACCCCTCCTCCTCCCAGTCTTCTCCCTCTGACCACTCATTGTAATCCCAACACTACTTCCTGGGCTCTGAGCCTTTTTTCCTTGGAGGTCCCCCAGCTGGTTCCTCCCAACATTCCCCTGTGTCCAGCCAAATCTGTTACATCCTGAAAGCCAGAGTCTAAGAACACCAAACTGCACCACTCAGGTAGTGGCCTGGCAGCACACAGAATTTCAAAAAGCTTAGACACATTAACCAACTAGATCCCACAATTTCTGCATTCTCCTCCTCTGGGGAAAGTGGCAAAGGGATAGGAGGCTGCCTTGAGGCTATTATTAATTAATTTTGTTTACCACCCTTCACCCATCAATCTCAGGGCGGTTCACAACAAAGTTGCCGAATAGGGGTGGAATGGATGTTATAAATCAAGGCTAGCCTCTCTATCAGGATTCTCCTTATCCAAACCCTGTTGGAATGTATTTTGTGTACCCTTGAACTCTGGATAATGTCTCTCACTTGCCTGGCTGAAGGATGGAGAGGAGGGCTCATGTAGAAACAAACCTACTGTACAAAGGCAAAATTTTACAATTGTTGCCCCGCCCACTTTGTCCCTGGTCCCGCCCACCGCTGACATGCTGGCCTTCTGGTCAGAAGAATGAACCCCTGCCTTTGCAAATATATATAGTGTCACTCGAACACAAAAGAACGCATGTGATTGTTAGCCTTGTCTCAAGGAGTTATTCAAAATCCTCTCCTCTCCGCACCCACCCCCAGCACCCCTTCCCCAAATCTGCAAAATATAATTAACCCATTGAGAGCCTTAAAAAGAGGGAAAAGAATCCTCACTTAGCCCAAACCTCCTTCGCTGATAATATTACAGCAATGCTGTGGCTCTCTTTCCCATAAATGTTAAGCAGACCTCCATAAAACTAATTGGAATTTACTGCACACGTGAACAACTGCATATCAATGAGGTTCTCTTGCTCCAGGCAGGTTTAAGGAAGAGCTAGCGGGTGTTCCCCCACCAACGCATCCCTCCAGAAGGATGAAATCTTTGCCGTACCCCATTCGCTTAGAATCAAAAGGCCAACTTTGTACATTTTCCTCTCCCTGTAGTTCCATTTGATCACAGCTACATAAGGAGGGACACCTGGGCCTCAATTCTCCTGCAATTTGTGGGTTCTCCATTTCTATAGAATCATAGTGTTGGAAGGGACCCGGGGGTCATCTAGTCCAACCCCCAGCTATGCAGGAATCTCAACTAAAGCATCCATGACAGAAGGCCATCCAACCTCCGCTTAAAAACCTTCAAGGATGGAGAGCTCACCATCTTTCGAAGGAGTCCGTTCCACTGCCTTAGCAGCTCTTAGTGTCAGAAAGTTCTTCCTGATAAGAAGATACATTTCAAGAAAGGAGATTCTGACTACGCATTTGTTTCATTTATATCTCTGCGGAACTCAAGGTGGGGTACATGGGCTCTCCTCCCCTCCATTTTTATTCTCAAAACAGCCCTGCAAGGTAGGTTAGGCAAAGCAACAGTGAAAGGCCCCCAAACAACCAGTGTGCTTCATGGCTGAGTGGGGGATTTGAACCCGGGCCTCCCAGGTGCTAGTCCAACACACGAATCACTGTACCACACACTCACACTTATGTTTGCATGCATAAAAGGCTGTGTGGGCTTGGGCAGTGTACCATTTGCAAAGGAAAAGTTGTGTTTCTGCTCCGCTTGTATCATGGGCCATGACCCTGGGGTCCTCCAGATGTTGTTGGACTACACTGCCCATCATCCCTGACCACTGCCCATGCTGGCTGGGGCTGATGGGAGTTGGAGTCCAACAACACACAGAGGGCCACAGGCTTCCCAACTCTGCCCTCTACTGCTTAGAGCAATTTATTGGGGGGACTTTTGCACTATAACCTAATACAGTGGTACCTTGGGTTACAAACGCTTTCGGTTACAAACTCCATTAACTCGGAAGTAGTACCTTGGGTTACAAACTTTGCCTCAGAATGAGAACGGAAATCTCATGCCGGCGGTGCAGCGGCAGTGGGAGGCCCCATTAGCAAAAGTTAGGTTAAGAACAGTTTCGGGTTGAGAACAGACCTCCGGAACGAATTAAGTTCGTAAACCGAGGTACCACTGCATATGAAAGCTACAATGCCAGAATCATCTCTACCATCTTCAGGGCAGTGTCTAGTCTTGGGGTGGGGAGCCCCTGGCCTTCCACATGTTGTTGGCCTACAAGGAGCTCAAGGTGGCTCTCCCTCTCCCCATTTTATCCTCACAACAACCCTGCGAGGTAGGTTAGGCTGCAAGTCAGTCTCTGGCCCAAGGTCACCCAGTGAGGTTCATGCAGCTGAACCCCGATCTCCTGGGTCTTATTCCAACACTCTAACACTACACCGCACTGCTTC
Source organism: Zootoca vivipara (assembly GCF_963506605.1). Classification (NCBI taxonomy): domain Eukaryota; kingdom Metazoa; phylum Chordata; class Lepidosauria; order Squamata; family Lacertidae; genus Zootoca; species Zootoca vivipara. The sequence goes on along the minus strand of NC_083290.1, from coordinate 6,675,095 downwards.
CAAATGTAAATTTTACCTTGATATAGTAGGCTAGCTTCTTCACACACTTAAATGCCCTTCTCTATATCCTCTCTCGCACACACACCCTGTGCTGGTCCAAGGGTAATCCGAGAGGTGAGGTGCAGGGCCGGTCCGAAGTCTAAGGAATCAATGAGGGACCAGTCCGATGAAGCTGAGGCAGGGTGCACAGCAGGAAACTAGGTGAGGTCAGGGGCAGGATCTGGCAAGCAGCAATGTTGCTCCCGCAACCTGGGGTGGGGTCTGACCGTCTTTTATCTCTGACGAGGTAGTGGCTGGTCCTGATCCCCCCATGACTCACCACCCTGTCTCACCCAAAGGCAAGCACTCCTTCTGCGAGTACTCAGGTCTCTCCTGCTCTCAGACCTGAGTCTCTGCAGCTCGAGAGACGCCGGTGGGTTACTAGACCCAGGAGCCGACTCGGCCTGTAGTAGACCACCTGTCGGTGATGACCAAGCTGACGGCAAGGAGGTATTCCCCGCATCTGGAGCCAGGACAGGCTCAGGCCCCTGACTCGGCCCAGCTGGTGCTTGTTGCAGGGGAATCTGTGCAGACTGAGGCTCCTCAGAATCAGGCCCCAGACTTGGTTCAGTCAATGCCCGAGGCAGAGAATCCGATACAGACTGAGACTCCTCTGGTTCCGAGTCCGAGCCTGAGGCCCAGGCCATCACACCCCCTCATAAAGGGTGCAAACAAGGCCCGTAAGGGTGTGTGTAGCTCAGGATGGTGTGTGGCTAAGGGAGAGTCCTGAGGGCCAGATGGTGAGGTTTGGAGGTCCACAGTTGTCCCTCAGCCTGTGGCTCCCCATTCCTGGTATACATGGTCTTCTCCAACTCTATGATTCCCAGTGACTAAAACAGGCCTTTGTAGGCCCGGGAGGAGCCTTCTTGGCATTCCCTTGGCGACGACGCTCACTGGGAATCAATGATGAGATTTACTGCCACTTCCTCCCCCCCCCACCGCAAAACCCAACACTTGCTTCCTCCCCACACCATCCCTGCTCCCTCCACCCCAACCACCGCCAACACCTCTTATCTTAGTCACAAACGTTGTTTGTTTTCAGGAGATGCTCTGAAACCCTAGGCAAGGGCTATAAAATCATTAAGGAGCGCAGTAACTTCAAGGAGAGGCCTTTACATCACGCCCTCGGCCATTTCACGGATGAAAAAGTGTGACACGCTTGCCGCACCCCTACACTGACACACCAGGGATGGCGACAGCAGTGATGGCCGTCCATCTGGAGGGCTTTAAAAGGGTTCAGAAGTTCATGGAGTTCACAGAAAAGAAGACCGTTGATGGCTACTAGTGGCTGTGTTTCTACATCCACTGTTGGAGGCAGTTTGCTTCTGGGTACCCGTTGCTGGGCAGCACAAGTGGGGAGAATAGCACTTCTTACATGCTAGAAGATGCTGGTGCTCTCTTCCACAGCAGATGAGAGCCAGTGTGGTGTAAGGGTTAGAGCAGGCATCCCCAAACTGCGGCCCTCCAGATGTTTTGGCCTACAACTCCCATGATCCGTAGCTAACAGGACCAGTGGTTGGGGAAGATGGGAATTGTAGTCCAAAACATCTGGAGGGCCGAAGTTTGGGGATGTCTGGGTTAGAGTGTTGGACTAGGTCCTGGGAGAGCAGGGTTCGAATCCCCACTCAGCCATGAAGCTCGCTGGGTGACCCTGGGCCAGTCGCCATCTCTCAGCCTAACCTACCTCACAGGGTTGTTGTGAGGGTGAAACAGGGAGGAGAACAATGTACACCACCTTGAGATCCTTGGAAGAGAAAGGCGGTATATGAAATCAATCAATCTGACTATTGGGCTGCTCTCAGGGCCAAACTATACTAATCTAATTCAAAACAAAAAGGATGGAGGTGGGGGATGGGGAGAATCTATATAATAAACATGTTGTTGTTTAATCGTTTAGTCGTGTCCGACTCTTCGTGACCCCATGGACCAGAGCATGCCAGGCACTCCTGTCTTCCACTGCCTCCGACAGTTTGGTCAAACTCACGTTGGTAGCTTCAAGAACACTGTTCTCTGTCATCCCCTTCTCCTAGTGCCCTCAATCTTTCCCAACATCAGGGTCTTTTCCAGGGAGTCTTCTCTTCTCATGAGGTGGCCAAAGTATTGGCGCCTCCGCTTCAGGATCTGTCCTTCCAGTGAGCACTCGGGGCTGATTTCCTTCAGGATGGATAGGTTTGATCTTCTTGTAGTCCATGGGACTCTCAAGAGTCTCCTCCAGCACCATAATTCAAAAGCATCAATTCTTCGGCGATCAGCCTTCTTGATGGTCCAGCTCTCACTTCCATACATCACTATTGGGAAAACCATAGCTTTAACTATACGGACCTTTGTCAGTAAGGTGATGTCTCTGCTTTTTAAGATGCTATCTATATATATAAACATAGATTAGTTTAAATTGTTCAGATGTGTTCTAACTATCCAATTCAACTACTGTAGTCTGTTTATTCTCCCCTCCACACCGCCATCCTTTTTTAGATTACAGCTATCTAAAACACATGCACAATTAAAGATTACCCATCTGGGCTTCCCATCCACCTGGCACACCGAGGCACTTGTTTCTAGGCAAAGGGGGTGCCTGCTGCTTCTCAGTTCTCAGTTACACCCCCCCTCCCCTGCAGCTGGAGCACACCAGTCCTCTTGGTACTCACGGTCGCTAGGCTCACTGCCATCTACAGGGAACAAGACAACATTTGGATGGTCAGGAAGTCGCAGCAGAATCACCTAACAGTGTGTCTTCCCCTTAGGCTCGGGATGACTGGTCCTGAGTTTAGAATTGAGAGAGAGAGAGAGACTTCTTTGCCTAGTCCTAGTTAAACTATGGAACTCACTCCCACAGGAAGTTTTTGATGGTCACCCGCTTGGATGACTTTAAAAGAGGACTAGACACATTCACAGAGGAGAAGGCAGGCTATCCATGATTCCTTTGCTCTGTCTTCAGAGTTGGAGCCAACAATGCTTCTGAATACCAGCTGCTGGAAACCATAGGAGGGGAGAAAGTCCTCTTGTGATCAGATTCTGCTCGTGGGCTTCACATCAGGGCACCTGGTTGGCCACTGTCAGAACAGGATGCTGCACTAGGTAGGGCAGGCATCCCCAAACTTCGGCCCTCCAGATGTTTTGGACTACATTTCCCATCTTCCCCAACCACTAGTCCTGTTAGCTAGGGATCATGGGAGTTGTAGGCCAAAACATCTGGAGGGCCGCAGTTTGGGGATGCCTGAGGTAGGGCATTGGCTGTCCTTATGATTTTATCTTAAGGTTTGCATGTGGACTTCTTGGGTGGGCCGTCGTGGGAAATGGTTTTAAAATTTCAGGCCTTCCAAGTGTCCCTCTTTTCCAGGGACAGCCCTGGGTTTACAGAAGCCGTCCCAGTTTCTCATTTGATCCCTGAGAAATGTCCTGCTTTTCCTTAGGATGTCCCTATTTTCTTCAGAGAAATGTTGGAAGGTATAGAGTTATCTGACCCCGCAAGCGTTCTGAAGGCAGCCCTGTATAGGGAAGGTTTTTTTTTATTAAAAAAAAGTTTAATGTTTTATTATGTTTTTGTTGGAAGCTGTCCAGAATGGCTGGGACAACCCAGTCAGAGGTATACTGTAAATAGTAAAATTATCGCCATTAATATGGAATAGGAGGATGTACCTATTTCCATTGGAGAAATGTTGGAGGGTATGAAATTTTCTCCGATGTATGTGTGTGGTGGGGCTGCTTATGTCCTTATGGGCGTTCAAACCATCAAAAATGACACGAGAACCCTAAACTTGAACTGGCCAGATAAACTCAGAAGAAGCAAGCCACACTCAAGATTTCTGGGTGGGTGGAGCAGGAGGGGTCTTCTGTTTTCACCTGGGTGGCGAAGCCTTCCCCTCCGTCCCCCACCTCTCCCAATCTCCTCTCCACAGCTCATTCTCGCTCACATCATTTAACAGTGACATTAGAGCTGCGTTCACTATCCTGTGCTTAAGTCCTCCAGAGTGATGCTTAATCGATACGAGTCTCCTGACAACAGCGACAACGGAGACCCCTTAACAAAAGCCATGCTTTCACCTGGGGTGGTCTGGACAGATGAGAGCTTAGGTGTCACGATGAGGAAGTTGCAAAACCCCTGGCGTAATTTTCTTTTTAAAAAATGCACGCCAGTGGAAACAAGCAGAACAAACCCAGTTCCCCAGGATCCGGATGCTTAAAATGATTTTTAAAAATACCAATAATATCAAAGCTTCTGGGTTTACACTGTGAATGGCAGCAGTGCTGCAGGTCTTGGGTTAACAAAAGTTATCCCCATCACCTGGTACTTTTAACTGGAAACCAGTAGGAACTGGTGGGGGGTGAGGGGAAGTTGATAGCTCCAGAGCCAATGACAGGCAGAACCACACTATGGTTGGCTACATGTAGGTGAGGGGGCTGTCTGATAGCAAACTGAGGTTGGTGGGGCAGTGCCCCATTTTCCCCAATGAACCAGCGTCCGCTGCAGTCATGTCCCCCCAAATGGTTCAGCTGCTATTGGGAACTGGAATGCTGGACTAGATGGGCCCCTGCTGCGCTGATCTGGCAGGGCAGTTCTTCAGCCACAGCCTTGATACTCAGGAATGGAGCCTCCAGGTTGAGGCTCAGTCTACCTCAAAGCACCAGGTGCCAGAATACAGGGGAAGTTCTTGCCCTGACACTCCCCCGACATGTTTTGCTGGCTGCTCTCGGGAACAGGATGTGTGGGAAGAGATGGCAGACTGCAAACTGAGCTTGAGCCAGCAGTGTGATGCGGCAGCAAAAAAGGCATGTGCGATTTTAGGTTGTAGTTATTTTTCATGGGTGCCACAGTTGCTTCCTGCACCGTTGATCCTTACATTGTGCAGGGTCTAACCTTTCTAACCTTATAATCTTTGCTCAGATCTAGCGTTCTTCTGACTTTTTGTTCATGTTCCGAGGTCCCGATTCAAATGTGACGCAGTAAGAATTCTCCAACCACCTACAAATTCATAACCAGGAATGAAAAGAAGATAGTTTGATGGTCAGTAAAATAGCTGCCTGCTAGACTACCTTGGGTTGCTTTTGATTTACGGTGTGATAACACTGGTTTTTACTGAGCAGGACCCCTCCTGCCCCCAACAACAGCAAAAACCCCGTGGTGTTGCCAGGATCTGCAGTAAATCTTTTGTTGCCCTCATATAATTTCCCCTTAGCTTTGCTTTTTGCAGTTAATTTGGATTGGGTGTCCAAAACCTTTGGATTTATGGCTGTTATCTGACATAGTTTAGACCAGGGCAGGAAAGCTTTTTTTTTTTTTTTGTTAATCCAGCAGGCCACATTGTTTCCTGGGCAACTTTCTGCAGACCACGGGCCAGTGGCAAGAGAGGGTGCAGAAACGTATTTTAATATTACTGTACTTTTGTTTCTCCACCCCACCCCACCCCGCCAAAAATCCTCCACCTAGGCAGCGAAAAGCCATTCTCAAAATTTGAAGACGATTTAAAGGTAAAGGTAGAGAGACCATTAGGTCCAGTCGTGACCGATTCTGGGGTTGCGGCGCTCATCTCGCTCTATTGGCCTAGGGAGCGGCGTACAGCTTCCAGGTCATGTGGCCAGCATGACTAAGCCGCTTCTGGCGAACCAGAGCAGCACATGGAAACACCGTTTACCTTCCTGCTGTAGCAGCACCTATTTATCTACTTGCACTTTGACGTGCTTTCGAACTGTTAGGTTGGCAGGAGCTGGGACTGAGCAATGGGAGCTCACCCCGTCGCGGGGATTCGAACCCCTGACCTTCTGATCAGCAAGCCCTAGGCTCTGTGGTTTAACCCACAGCGCCACCCACTGTGGCAAAAACACTCAATGACCTAGGCGTCATCTATGCGGACCCAAGCACTGACAACTTTTCAATGAAGGGGTTGGGCCCCTCCAGAGTTCTACATAGGTAAGTTCCCTCCTGGATAAGGCTGGTGGGAGTTGAATTCTAACAGTCTCAGGAGGGGCACAGGTTGCCCAGCCCTGGTCTGCACACTGGCAGGCAGCTGCCATCCTGGGCATCGGACACAGGTCTTTCTCCCATCCTTACCTGCAGATGCCAAAGAGTGGACCCGCCCACCCCCCTCTGACCCAGCTAGGGTTGCCAGACTCAATAGTGGACAGGACTTCTGTGCTTTTAATTGCCCTGCTCTCTTTTGTGTCCGGAAACCTTAAAGAGAAACCAGTAGACCCTTTGCTTGGAAATGAAACAAAGGGTCTGCTGGTTTCTCTTTAAGGTTTCCAGACTCAAAAAGAGAGCAGGGCAATTAAAGGCACAGAAGTCCTGTCCACTATTGAGACTGGCAACTCTAGACCCAGCAAAAGCACATATGTTTTCACACATGATGGTATATTCAGGATCTCAGGTTAACTGAGATTCGTCATGTTTCGATTGATCCGACCATCTTTATCCTAACTAAACAATGAACTGTATTGCGGGCTCCATTTTTGCTTAAACTTTCTTAGAATTATCTATTACTGTATGGTGTTTCGATATTTATGACATTGATTTCACTTTAAATGCTTTGTAAATCATTGTTTTGTTTTGTTTTTAAAGGGGTTCCAGCAGAGAGTCATATACCATAGTCAACTAGTTGAAGAATGTGTGTGTGTGAAACTCTAATTTAAATTAAGGGAAAGCATGTGATTGAAATAGGAAGAGCTTTAGCTGGCGTCCTGCTTTTAAAGAGAAGCAAATTTGCTGGGCTCCCAAATGAGAAGGTGTTAAGGTGGAACCTTGATTGTGTTACATCTTATTTATTTGTTCAGGGCTGGGCTAGAGAGCCACAAGCTCATTAAAAAGAGCAAATAAATGAAAGCTACCCCTCAATTTAAATATATAGCCTCTCTCCCACCCTTCCACTCTTTAATTTCAGAAAGAAAGAAAAAACCATGTTGTTGGGGCTCAAGCTTCTATATATAGATATATAAATTTTATAGTAAAACTAGTACCTGGTGCTGCCCAGGAATATGTAGAAACCATAAAACATTGTGATTTTTAAATGGATAAAGGTTAAGGGACTTCTGACTGTTAGGTCCAGTCGCGGACGACTCTGGGGTTGCGGCGCTCATCTTGCGGCGTACAGCTTCCAGGTCATGTGGCCAGCATGACTAAGCTGCTTCTGGCGAACCAGAGCAGCACCCAGAAACGCCGTTTACCTTCCCGCTGTAGCGGTACCTATTTATCTACTTGCACTTGACATGCTTTCAAACTGCTCCCTGGTGGAGCTGGGAGAAAATCCTGTCTGAAGTTGCTGCTGTCAGTCCGTGCAGACCAGGGTAGGTGACCCTTTTCCAGACCGAGGGCCGCATTCCAATCTGGACAACCTGCCAAGGGCCATATGCCATTGGTGGATGGGGACCAATGGAAAACAGATGTGTTTTCCATTGAGCAACAGATGTGACTCTGATCTTTCTGCGGGAGGCTCGTCCCAGAGCCATCCACTCTCCATCCATTTATGGTATGCAATTGTCGTAAAAAGGTAAAGGTCCAGTCGCGGACGACTCTGGGGTTGCGGCACTCATCTCGCTTTATTGGCCGAGGGAGCCAGCGTACAGCTTCCGGGTCATGTGGCCAGCATGACAAAGCCGCTTCTGGCAAACCAGAGCAGCGCACAGAAACACCTTCCCGCTGTAGCGGTACCTATTTATCTACTTGCACTTTGACGTGCTTTTGAACTCCTAGGTTGGCAGGAGCTGGGACCAAACAATGGGAGCTCATCCCGTCGCAGGAATTCGAACCGCCGAGCTTTTGATCGGCAAGACCTAGGCTCTGTGGGTAGGGTATTATTCTTACTAGATCCCACAATAATAATAATAATAATAATAATAATAATAATAATAATAATATTCAAAAATAATAAGTTTGTTATTTATATGCTACCCAGTGCCTCCAATATGAATGGAATTTTTAGTAGATCAAAAAATAAAATAAAACTATAAAATCTGGGAGAATAAAATGGTCTTTGTTTGTATTTTTTGGTGCTAGAGTTTTAGGCATCAATACATCAATACTGATTCCATCTCACATCTTAGGGATGGAAGAGAAATTCTTTTGGCCCATGTTTTGAAGCTGAGTGACCTAATTGTGTGCCTTCAGGAATTTATATAAGGGCCAGAACATGGTTATGCTTCGGGTGCCACCCTGAGGGATAGCTCAATCGGTAGAGCATGGGTCTCCTAACCTCAGGTCCGTGGGTTCAAGCCCCACATTGGGCAAAAGATTCCTGCATTGCAGGGGGTTGGACTAGATGACCCTTGTGGTCCCTTCCAACAAGTCTGAATCTGTGATTCTGTGACTTCTTTGAATTCTGGGGTTTCAGTTCTCCGCATAAAAACCACCTTTAAAAACTGTGTGTTTTAGAGGAAAATATGTGGAAATGTGCACATCAAGCT